>NC_073256.2:109300000-109347500 GCF_029289425.2 Pan paniscus
TGGAAAGGGGCTGGAGCTGAAGCCACCATTTTTAAAATTATTTTTTTCAATATAAAATGAATGAGCTGGAATAGACCCAATGTCTTACTCTGTGGAACCTTGCAAAAGTGAAGAAACGTTGAAGGGTTATTTAGGGCAGCTGGCTGATGTCAAAACTGCCAGAATGCTAATTAACTGCAGGCTGAGTCTCTTACTTCTGTGTGTATATATATGTGTGTGTGCGTGTGTGTGTGTGTGTGTGTGTATATATATATATATGGAGCCTTTTGTATTATGGCATTTTTTTTTTCTTGCTGCTGTATTCATACATCCCATTGCAAATCATCTTTCGTTTTTCATTCTGTTGACCTGGATATTATTATTTCTTTTCAGAAACAGGAAAAAAACCGAACATCTGTGTCTCCTTCCAATCTGCTGCACATCTGCGCGTTTTGTAGCGGGTCTTCAAAGTTCAGTTAGCAACCCACGGACGCCATTCATCTTCTTGTTAAAATGTCTACTGCTGTATCCAATGCTCATGCCCTTGAGGGTTTTCCTCTTTTTTTTTTTTCCATTATTGTATATAAAGAACATTGTGACTTTTAATATTAGCATTTTTGCTTTCAACAGCAATTAGCAATCTCTTGGTTTGCTGTTTGGTAAAGCATCGGTTAATGAGGTCATCTAGTTTAAAATCCCAGCTACTTGAAAATAACAGGGAGGAGGTCAAATCTATCATTTCATGTTATATTCTCTGCTCTCTTTTCAGTTCTCTAAAGAAAAGATATCTTTGTTATCCACAATAAGTCATTACGACCCGTTACTGGCCCTCTGTGTTTTACTACCACCTCAAGATACAGTTAGGTTCTCTCTTGCTGAAGTACTGAAATAGGATAATTCATCTAATAAACAAACAAACAAAAAAAACAACTTTGAGCATCTGAGAATGAGGAATTGGTTTCGCGTTGGTTGTGTTGTCTTTCCTCCGACAGTTCTGAGTTCACGTCTAGCGAGGGGTTGTCTCTATGGTGGAAGGGGTTCCCGGGGTGGTTGACCTCGGAGTGGCTGCTGGTGGTGTGTCCATCGGGCTCCCAGCCCCGCTGTTAGGCGTGACAGAGGAGCTGACTGCAGGTGTGTCTCCCTGCTGCTGGGCCTGCAGGGTCTGTCCACAGATGTGATGGTGCTTCTCCCAGTCTTTGTGCTGGCAAAATGAGCCACAGTATCGGGCTGTGTTACAGCCACTGCAGGTTTCACTCGCTTTACGGCCACAATTCCAGCAACTCTAAAGGAGAAGGCAGAAGAAAGCAAGATCCCAAATTAATACACTGTTAAGACAATAGTCTGACAAATATGTTAGGCATCACTGTAGCCTTATTTTCAAGAACTATACAGTCAGGATGAAAAATCCAGGTGTTCACATATGGATACAAACACTAAACACAGAAGATGCAGGTTTTGATGGGATGGTTGTCCAAACTGCTCTGCCAACAACTACTATGGCATCTGACAAAGCAGTTGAAGACTTTTTAAGTTCTTACTATAACATCCTTTCTTTTTAGGTTTGGTTATCTTTGTATGTAAATTCTCCCTTCACTCATACTGACTAGCAATTACTATTTCCAAATCTTTTCCCAATACCTATACCACAATAGTCAGACACAGAGATATATCTGAGCAGAAGCTTCTTCCTTTTAGATACCAAAAGGAATCACAAAGAAACGACCAGAACCCTATCTATATTGGATTCAAATAAATATAATAGAGTAGATAAGGGATTCTATTCCCTGCTCCTTCAGACTAGACAAGGTGAGGCAAAGTCCTTTAACCTCTCTATGTCTTTAGTTCTTTCAGTGCATCCATTCAGTGAACCTTACAACCAAATGCTAGGGCTGTGTTAAAACAACCCCCTTTACCTCAGCTCCCTGGAGGACAGGATCCTCAGTTTGTTTTTTCTCCCTGTATCTGAAGCACCCAGAATGGGTGCCTGATAGATAGAAGTGTTCAATAAATATCTGTGAAATGAATGAATTAGACTATGCCTTATTTGGCTTTGAGAAATGAGAAATGCTAAAACCAGCCAAATAACAATTCTATTTGCACACAGTTCTTTCCAGCCAACGGAGCTGCTCTGCTGCTCCTGTGTGCCTCAGCAACTCTGGGAAGTCAGAAAAGCAGAGGGAACTGGGGCTCATTTGGGAGTGATGAGAACAAAACTCAAACCCTAGTAAGTTCACTGCCAGTTGTGGGCAGTGTTTTGCAAGACATGAGAAAAGTGGGAATGAGGCTGCCACCAGGATTTAAACTTTAAGATAAATGCATCATGAATTAGAGCACAAACATACCAGAGACAGAAGAGCACCTTTTGGGGACAGGTCCTAAGCAGGCAAGGAGGAATGAGGAAGAAACTAACCTTCAGGGATCCTCCTATGAGTGTGGTGGGGAGGGGGACCTCACAAAGCTGACTTTAAATGTTTAAATGTTCCTAGTTTCTTTGGCAAGACCAATCCCATTATGCAAAACTGTAGTAAGTAATCTTAGCTTTATGTCATTCAACTTTTTATTCTTTAACTTCATTGGTTTTGATTATGTCCTTGAAAAACAAACTTCTGACTACAATCTGGTAACCCCAAACAGCTGACGCTATGTGCTTGTGTGATAAGAAAGATTTTTAAAGCCCTGACATAGGTATTCACAGGTCTCCCTACTGTGTTCTCTACATTTGCTTTGCTTCCAGCATGCTGGTTGTGTGGCTTAAGGTAAGCTCATGAGCTGCTGACAATACTATACTCCTAGGAAACGTCAGCCCATCACCCTGTGTATGGCTTTACCACTGTGCAAAACGTGCAAGGGAATTTTTAGCAGCCATCCTAACATTGTTAACAAATAAACGGGCTCCCAGAGGCTTGCATGTGCTGAAAGCCTTTGAACTCAAGAACTCCAATTTAAAACTTTTAGAAAGAGCCCAGCTCCATGTTCTTATTTCTTTAACCATCAGACATTGCTATGTTGAGCAGAAAAGCTCAAACAAAAAACAGAAATAAAAAAGAAATTACAATCCAACAAGGAAAAACAAAACAAAAACTTAAAATCTCAAACTCTGGCCAATGACAGGTGTTTTAAGTGACTATTGCTGAGGAAATCTAGAAACTTGGTTGATACGTCAAAAAATGTCATAAGTTAAAATTTAAATGAATAGTCAGTAGTAGAACAAAACAATTTTTTCCTACTTCAATTAATTTAAGAAACTATCTCAAAAGATGTGAAGCTCTGATCCGAAGTTTCATTACCATAACAAGAAGCCTTTCTCTCTCAAAATTAATTCAACTGCATTGCATGTACAATGGTTCCACAAAGACGTGAGCAAACGTGGGCCTGGCCCACCCTTCAAAGCTGTGAGGTATAATACTCAGTGCTCAGAGTGAAGTTAACTTCCTTGAGGTTTAGGCTTTTAGAATAATGCCAGCTGGATCCTGGAACAAACTCAGCAAATAAGCTATATTCCTAAATTACATCAGAATATTCCAATTAGAGAACAGAGACTCACATCCAAAACAATATTTTAAGGAAATTAAACATCTAATCTGAGTCAAGTGGCTTCTTTAGGAAATACCCTGGTGTGAGTCCTATCCGTTTTTTGGCAGAGGCACGTTTTGGCAGACACAGGGTGGTAACTGTCCAATACTCAATGGCTCCTTCAGATTGAAATCAGATGTATGCAACATTCTCAATTTAAACTGATTAAACACACAGACTAAACCAGGTAATTACAGATGCATGTGCTGGGAAGTGGAAAGGGAGACAGAATGGGGGCTTCTTTATTTTTGAAAGTGTTTTCAAAGATGGGAACAATTTTACAAATAAAAAAGTGGAATTGTGCCAAATACAGAAACAGATGTTTTGGATCATGAAGCTGCTGGGAATTGAGCCTTCTTGCGTAGTATTGTCTAGTTCTGATCCAGGAGTTAAGGGGTCTGGCTAGTTTTACCTCTAGTTTCATTCTCAAGTTGTTTGATACTATTCATTTACCACCCACCACTGGGACAAAAGAAAAAACAACCTTCAGCTGTAGGAAGTTACAAAAAGAGCAATTTTAATGATCTGGTTAAAAAAAAAATCTGCAAATTTTTATTTCTCTTGACATTGCATTGCAGTGAATGTGTAGGGAACTTTAGTGAGTGTTCAACTAACAAACGCTCCAATGCGCATATTCATTCTTAAAAGCTCATTAGAAAACTGAAAGAGCAATTTCTATTAATATATTTCTCTTGGATGCTCTAGTGAATTTACTGTTGGCTAATCCATACCTGCAAGACTGATGCCTGATCAGTGGCACTCAGACCCTGAATAGTCACAATTCTGGAAACAGCGGAAGGTGCAGAATCTTTTGAGTACTCCAATTTGGATCATTCTAAGCTTTCTACTGTTCACAAAGGTGGAAATTGCAAACTGTGTCTAACAGTCACGTGTCTATCCACAAGGGCTGGGATAAAGGCAGTCAATGGCTTAATCTAATTTTACATTTTGCAGTTTGTGCATTTTATATTCAAGATAGTATTTCCTGATAATTGTTTTATTTATTTATTTTTAAATGACTGAGCTTCCCTTTCAGGCCTCTAAGGAGTGATGTCACTGAAATTACCATAATAGTGTAGAAAGCTCACGGATATCCATATCACAGCAAATTTCATTCCCAAAGCTCATGGCACTTTATAGTATTCCTTTATTTGTGATAATGTTATTCCCTTTTTTGGCATAAAGAATATTTTCCTCCCTATCTGAAAAGTAAGAGTAAGTCAATTGACCAAAGTTAGGTTGTGACTCAGATGAAGAATTTGTGGCTGAACACGAACCTCCCCTTTGCTAAATATACTAAATACAAGGCTATATACAGAATCAATGGATTGAAGCTTTTGAATGCCAACACTGCATATTGAAGGTATTTGACACTTTGTTTCAAATCAGCATTTCTCTTTGTCCCTAAGAAAAACATTTAGAGAATGATCTTTCTGTTTTACAGGCATATATCCCTTCTGGTTCTTACTGCAGAAAAATCTTTTTCTGAAGGACAAAATATCTTTTATTTTGTCTCTGAACTGCTTTAAGTCTCTCCAGGTCTTACATATCTATAATTCTTCAGAAAAACTTGCACAAAATTGATGTGTAATAAACTTAAATATAATAGAATGATTGTAATTGAAACTCCTCAAATGTTAAGAATCCTACAGAAGGCAACACATTGACTTAAATTCACATTAAGATTGCATCATCATCTAGTTGCATTGCACTTGACAATTTAAAATCATTTTCACATGACTGCAGTTTCAGAAACTGGGACCCTCAAAATAAATAATTTTCACAGTAAAAGGCTTGCCCCAAGTCACAAAAATATAAAATTACATAGCCAAAGTTTGATTCACCCAGATGTTTGGATTACAAATTAAAAATACTCTTTCTAAAATGCCACACTTTGTCAATTTCAGATCTTTTATTAGCTCTCATTGTGGCAAGAACAGGTTAGCAGGCACTTAACTCCCAAAAATGGACAGAAATTGAACCATAAAGTCAGAGGCAGCAAAGACAAGGTGTCAGAGTGTGTAATGAAAATGGCACAGGCTTCAAAAGCCAGGCCAACTTCATTTCATTTCCAACTTCATCACTTTGTGGCTTCAGAACCACAAGCCACTTACTTAACCCTTGGAGCAACAGAACATGTAAAGCAGGAATAATAACTGCAGGATTATTCAGGATTATGTCAGTGCTAAGCACAGTGCATGATGTTCATAGGTCCTGAATAAATGGCAGGTACTACCACCACTCCCTCCTTTTGGTACTGACTGGAAGAAAGAGAGTAGATACAGTCCTTGCTCCAGATCCAGCACCTTACAACCTTTAGAATTAGAAGGCTGATGGTCCCATTCAAATTAAGTGCTATCACCCATGGGCACTGACAGCTACAGGAGAAGAACATTAACTTACTCCCCCTCATACTTCATTAGTGACTAATAATTTCTTCTGCAACTTCATTTGCTGTCCTCAAAATTTCTGAAGATTTACCATTGCTGATTACTTCCCCGTTCTTCCTTATTAAATGCCTCTTGTTGAAATTTCCCCTACTAAAATTCTCTTTCTTATACAATAACTTCTTCTGCTGTTTGTTCTTTTCCCTGTAGTTGACAGTGAGGGAGGGAGGGATGCTGGCATAAAGAAAAGGAATATCTTTTCCTTCTCATGCTGCCCCTTGTGAGATCTTGTGGTTTCAATGATCAGCTGTAAGCAAATTACTCTCAAACCTGTTTCTCCTTGTTATCTTCTTCCTGAGCTTTGTGCTCCTATTTCAACTGCCTGTTCTGTAGGTACCTCCACCAGGATGCTCCTCTAAGTCAGTATTCCCTAAACCCAACTCTGGTGGGTCCATTTCAGTCTTTGGCAACACTCATGCCCAAGACTTTGTCACTTTATTGCAAACCCCTCTTTCTTTAGCCCCTGGAACCATTCAGTGCCAAACCCCACAGACTACTTCTGTGGTCTCTCTCCTTTTCAATCGCATAGTCACTACTCTAATTCTCTCGCCACCCTTCCTGTTAGGATCATTTCTTAACTGTTTTTCTTCTCCATTTTCCTCTTTCATTCTTATATAGACACACTGCTAATTTGTAAGGTGACTTTTCTTTTAATAAAATACTTCTCCTCATCTCATTGGCACCTCTCAACCACCTTGCAAAGCAGGCAGATCACAGAAACGTTATCCCAAATTTTGCAGATGAGAAAACCAAAGCTTCAAGAGGTGAGCAACCAAAGGTCAATCCTAGCCCAGTGCCCTGTCTACTATACCATGAACATCTACGGAATCAAACAGCTGGCCTATATATATATATATATATATATAATATATAATTGTACATATTGTATATTGTATAACTACATATATATATATACACACACATATATATATATATATGTAACATAGCATCATAGCTCATGCTCTGAGAGCTCCAAATTTTTCTGGGAATCAACTGGTCTGATGAGATTGTGAAGGCTTTGACAGGACCCATGCTGTGAGGTCCCTATGTTTTATTCAGAGTCTACACAGGTGGCATTTCCAGTTTGGGCCAAACTTCACAGATTCCACTGAGGTTGGTATAACTGTGCAGCTCTGCACCTATATAAGAATGATAAATAAAGGCTGCTTTAATCTGGGGGAAAAACATCACTTTGGTAGTTTAAAACTCTAAACTATTAGAACAATAAAAGTATTTATCTGTTTCTGTGCTCACTTGCAGTTTCTTGCTTCAATCACCTAAGCTAGTATAAGGTATGGATCTCAAAGAAAGCTGTAGAAGTTTCCTTGGAAATAGCTGCAATCTGAGAGTATTCACTGGAAAAAGCTTTATCTGTACACAGATAGGAAATGAAAAATGGAAATAAATATGGAGAAAATAAAAGAATTTAAGATGATCAGATTCAGTGAATTTCTGATTTATGCTAATGTTGGCATTATATTCTGGGTTAAATATATAATCCACTGGGAAAAGAGAAAGTACAGTAAGCATCACATTGCTTAGATATCTGCCGCAAGTCCAGTGTCATTCTAACTGATAGTAATACCAACTATCAGCCTATAAATCCAAGTAAAGTTTGAGAACTAGGTAGAAATAATCATGAAGTCCAGTGAAAAATAGATACAGCACACAATTAGGAAAAAACAAACAAACAAACAAACAAACAAACAAAAACCTCCCACTCCTGCCATGTAGCTACTAAGAAGGTGGCCTGAAAGTCGGGCTACCTGAGCTAAGGACCAGCTCACACTTACTGACCATGAAACACTGAGCAAGTGGCCTAATCCCTTCAAGACATAGCTTTTTATCAGTAAAATGAGCAAAGTAACACTATCTACTTTGTCAGAGCCAATGTGAGAAGTAAACGAGCTAAAGTATAGAAAGCACTTTATACCATGCCTGGTTCAGAGTTAAACACTCATCGTAGGTTGTCTTATTTCATCTCAGGCAAAACAAACTTCATGCAACCTCCAATAACTTGGCTGACTGTGGGTTCCCATGAGCCTGGGATGGCCTGGTTTACCAGACTGGTCTGTCTAAGCAAGAGCAGTCTTTCTTACTCCAAAAGGCATCCCAGTTTGGATGATAAATTTTACGCGCCCCCCTCCCCCGCCCACCTACAAATAATATCCATGAGTTACTCATTCCTGCCTCCAAGCCTTCTTTCTGCTGGTCTCCCCAATCAAATGTTCTCAACTCCTCTCCTCCTTCTGAAACATTTCCACTGCCAATCTTTCAGAACCACTGTTTTTTCTAAGCAGAATGAGCATCATTAGCTCCGTTTTATACATGTGAAAGAAAACTGAGATAGGAAGAGAAAGGGTAAATTCAGAAATTACAGAGAGA
Source organism: Pan paniscus (assembly GCF_029289425.2). NCBI lineage: Eukaryota > Metazoa > Chordata > Mammalia > Primates > Hominidae > Pan > Pan paniscus. The sequence goes on from NC_073256.2 coordinate 109,308,385, forward strand.
AGAATTCAGAGATATCTAGAATTAACACAAATAGCGCAGAAGAAACATAAATGGCCAAACTAGGCCTAGAACTCTGGTCTTCTGATCGCGAATCTTAGATTCCTTCTTACAGTCCCTATGAAGGAAAGAGAATAATAACGTGTGTATCTTACCACATATATGTTGTTTTAGATTTGGATTATATAGTTTATACCTGACCTAGGTAAGAGATGGGCAGATGTTTACAATAGGTGGTGGCTTCAAATAAAGAAAGGGAAAGGGAGAAAAGAATATTGTTTCAGTAGGAATACTTTAGTATATACTGTGATTTTTTAAAAACTGTGGGAAATATGAGCAGATAATAATATATTGTGTTATAGCTTTCAAAAACACTATTTTAAAAATCTTTTAAACAACCTTGTAAAGTAAGTGAATATCGTCCCATTCCTTAAGAAGAAATGGAGGCTGACAGGAATAAAATGAATTGCCGAAGGACCTCTGAGACAGTAACTGAGCTGGGGCCATAATTCAGGACTTCTGGGTCCTCCTCTCAGATACTTTCTGCCACACGTATCTGCCTCTGAGCTGTGCTAGCAGAAGACGATCATCTGATCAGATGAACATGGCCTTTAAGAGGTGGGACCATTCAACTTATCAATGAAGACAGGACACCTGACAGTGGAAGGGGGCGCTCGTAGTAATTATATTGGGACACTAGGTGTCAATGGACAGTTCCACCCAAAGTGGGAGGTGTGGTTGCCCTGCACCCTAGGTTACAGTGCACTCTCCGGTAAGTTTTGCACATTAAACTTCTAAGAAATAAGAACATTCATTTTTCTTAGAAAACAGAACAATTCATAAAATACTTAAAGCACAAGGCAATATGGGCCTTATTGGGCGTAAAGAGGTCTTTTTTTCCAACTTTCTTTCTTCTATTCTTGGGAAATTATTTACAGCATTTTTGGAGAAAAGAGGCTTAATCCTTCTAGAGATGATTCCTCCCCAAGTCTTAAAAGTGGTCTTGCACTTTAAAGAATAAGAAAACAGACCTAAGTTGCCTGTCTTTATCTGCATACAAAAACTATCTTAATGATCCCTATGAAAAGATCCTTATTTCATTGTTACAAAACAACATAGGGACTGAAAGCATGCTGTGAGATCCTGTTGAGGCTCTGCCATTTCCTAGCTGTGTAACTTTAGCCAGGTAAGTTTCCTCATCCATAGCATGACTCAAGGTTCAAGCCATACACTAGACACTTCCACTCTTCTTCAGATCATGATAAAATTGAAGCTTTTACAGGTTCAGTGGTTTTCTCAAAAATCAAAGAATTGTAAGAATTGGAGCCAGGAATTAAGTTTGACCCTCTGAATTCCAAACCCTTTCCTCTACCATGGTCTGCTTTAAAATTCTTGGGGAAGTGTCATTGAAGACACTGGTAATGCTATATTAAAGATCAGTTCCCCTAAGAGGTCAAAAAAAAAAAAAAAGAAAAACAATTATTACAGAAGATCATTCTTACATTAGTAGTAGATATGACTGAATAACCTATCACAGATACTGTTTAACAGGGTTTATTTATAATGCTAAATATTGGTGTCAAGATCACATATTTTCTAAATAGGTTTTAGGAATAAAGACACAAAGCTTATAAATACTGAAGGAATACAGCATGTTACTGCCTGAGTACAAAGACTTAATTGACAATTTCTTCCTAGACATCTGTCTTTAGAATTTGGTGACCTAAAAAGTACTCTTAACATACCTAACAGCCCTAAAATGTTCATGTGAAAGTGACAGTTTTAATGATACGACATCAACTGTGCCTCACGATATTGCTCATTTGAACAGAGAAGGACAAATTCTCCTCAAAAGATGCTAATAATGTTTTTAAAATAAAAAACACAAAACAAAGTCCTTATATCTTAGCCACAAGATACCAATAAAACTGAATTTATGTCTAGTTTAATTGAACAATGGAAAAGTCAGCAGTTAAAGGGCAGATAAACTTCCCTTTGTCCCTCTTTTCCTGAGAAACTTTCAAATGTTGAAAATCAATTCCTTTTGTCCCCTTGTTATTCATCTGCTACACATTAAATAGAAACTCTGGGCATTGAGTGATTCCCGCAGAGTCTTTCATCTACAGAAAAGCCTGGTACAAATTAAATACTTACTCTCCCTCACAAATTATAGATATGTATTGTAGTAGACCATTGATTTATCAGTCCATGCCATTGTGAGTTCGGCTTGGTGAGAGCAGCCCATTGTAGTCCTTTATCTAAAGTTACTCTGGGGTTAAGGATCGTGATGCTATATTAATTAACGTGGAGCATTACTATTCTGCTGATTTTGCAGGCAATATTTTAAAAATCATGTTGTTAGATATTGCGTTTTAGTTACTTTGCAGATCTTTGAGCCATTTAGGCTAGCTGTGTGTGTGTGTGTGTGTTGTGTGTGTGTGTGTGAGAATTATTATACTGGAACAATAATATATGTAACATTACCTCTAGCAGCAATGTTATGCTATGAAATGACCATCATGGGTTACCACAAATAATGTGGAAGTATAGACTGTCTCTAAGATCTCTTAGAAATATTCAGTTGATGCAAACATTGTTTTAGCATTGGACTTTAGGGCCAATAGCTAAGGCAGTGATTTCAATCCCAAGCCTGCCAGATGGCTTTGGAGACCACAGCTTACACAGTATCTATTAAATCCCTTCAATTGGAAAGCAAGCATACACATATGCACATGCACACATACACAACAGACACACACAGCCAAGCTATGAGTCTCTAAATAATGCTGTGAAGTTATAAGAATTTCACTTTAATCGGTAACCTACCAAACATTCAAAACCTTTTTTGGCAAAGATTAGGTGTTCAATAAAAAGACAAATGTGATCAGCTCTTGGCAAATTTCATGAATACCTTGACTTTCCCCACACTGTTCTAAATTTTTTTCCAAATATTTATCTAAAGCGATCACCTTGAATGAAGAATGAGCACTCTAATGAATGAAAACTATCTTGTTTATTTGGAGCTTCCCAAGATGCCTCACCTCGCTTGAATCCTCCTGCTGATTGATAACTGCCAGCGCGTCCTCCGCCGCCTGCCGTTTGGCCTCGGCGACCGTGCGCTCCATCTTGGCCCTCTCTGTTGTGATCATGTCGTGGGCTTTCCGCTCTGCCTCAGACACGGCCTTCTGCAGCTCCGTCATCGCCTGGCGCTTCACCTCATTGACGGCCTCCTCTGTGTGCCAGTCAGGCCAAACCAGACAAGAAAACACCTCTCAGTTAGCCGAAGTCATTGGATACGGATTACTTTTCTTTTAATTTTTTTTTTCTTTCCGAGGCTGGTCTCGAACCCCTGGGCTCAAGTGATCCTCTGCATCAATTTCCCCTAGCCGGTGGAATTACAGGCACCTTCCAGCCACCATGCCCACTATCTGATTACTTTTTTATAGAATTCTATAGAAGAAGGATGACTCTCATCCAAATTATTGGGCAGTTCCAGCAGTCTAAAAACTAGCAGATCTTTTGACATACATTTAGGAAAACAAAGGGTGAAAATGTTTCTTTAACTTGAATTTATGGAAATATTTTTTGAAACTCCTATATCATTATTATAATTTTTTTAACCAAACTAATGCCTCCAGAAATGATTCTGAGACCAGATAAGAAGTTAAAGGACAAGGACATTCGCAAGAAACCTGTCTGAATAATTCAGACACATAAAGTCAGTTTTCCACAATGCTATAAGTTAACATGAATATAGGAGGGTCCAAAGGTTAAGAGTTCAGAAAAAAAAGAGAGGCCGAGAATGGATTTTACACATAAACAAATAAGTGCAAACTATTAGTTGCTGGCATAATCTACAACACAATAGTGAAAAGGTAACTCAGATAGCAATTAAGTTACTATAGACCTTTTAATGAAAAATCAATGCTATAATGGATGATCCAGTTTTACTTTTGAAAAGTCATTTCCTGAGTAATATAAATATGTGCCTTTATAGGTTAAATGATAGAGGTTTTAAAAAATAATCTCATTTTTACATTTTAAGCTGTTGTCCATTTACTTTACCAAATATATACAGTGGTTTTGCATAACCAACTGTTGCACTAGACAAATATAACGGAATCATACCACAGGCCAAAACAATCAGGCCTGACTATAAGTCTGCAAGGTGTCAAATAAGCTCTTTATTTTTGGCTGAGGAAAGGGTGCAAAGATTCAACTAATGTACAACATAAGACTGACAACTAAAACAAGTAATTTCCATTTTAAAAAATTAACTGTTCTAATTAACAGGGGAAAATATCCTCCCCCTGAATTAGTTTATCTAATTTTCATCTTTATTCAAAGCAAAATGACAATGATTAATTGAAAATTTAATAAGCAGTAATTATTAACTTGGCAAACCTAGTACCAATTAACACTCTATTAAAACCAATTATGACATGTTTCATTCAAGTGTTTGCACTTAATTGTTTCACCCGCTTAAAAAGCACCTTAATTAAATGTTCTGTTTAATTAAAAACATAGATTCCTAATAAAAATGTTTTACTGTAGATTAAAAATGTAAGAGATGCAAGTACTCCTATTGTTTCTTCAATTCCTCTGGTTTATTTCACACATCTATCGTCCATGACTTGAGAAACATGAGAAGCTCTCCACTAGTAATTAACTGTCATGACTTTTGTAGCCTCTGTCATTTTAGCAGCATTATATCTGAAGTACATTTCTTTGCAATTACTGTCTGCTAGGTTTTATAAACTAAAATATAAGTAAAAGATCCATAGTGGAAATATTAACTAAATTATATTAAGCTGTTGTTAGCTGCTTTAAGATATGCATTTAAAATCTGTACAGAATCAGAGTATTGCAAACAGCTTATAGCACCTTCTTCACCAGGAGGTGAAAAGATGCCTTTATTATCCTATCATAAATGACTTGGGGCACAAGGGAAGTACTGCCCTTCTAACTATACAGCCAGGGTCTAATTTAGTTTGAATATTCAAGGTGAATTAAAATTCTCTCTAAGTGGTAGTACAGAACAATAATTTTTGCTTACGATCAAAGCTGTAGCTTGACTAATTGTATATGCAAATCAGGCAATTTATATTTAAATTATGCATTCCTAGTCTAATCCCACAGGCATATACAGATCAGCAAAGAGAATTGGTAGGACATTTGCAAGGTGCTTGAATATTTATTACCAACTGCAAACATTCTCTGATCGTGTAAAAAGAAATATACTGAAGAAAACATTGTTACAATTTTAAAACCATCTTTATGTTAGATTTTTTCCAGTTTCATAAAGACCCTTTGTAACTTTTGAGTGCATTTGTTACTTTCGCTTTAAAAAATACTACTTTTAGAGGAGAATATGGCCTTGAACAATTTTTTGGATTTCTAATCTTTAAAAATGTGTGTTGTTATGTTATTATATTGTGTTATTGGGGGCAATGTGAAAGATTTGCATAGGGTCTGTAGATTAAATAATAGTCTTGTATCAGTGATAAAGTCTTGATTTGGTAACTGTACTGAAGTTATGTAGAATATTCTTGTTCTTGGTAAACTGACATTCAAATCATTTAAGGTAAAGAGAAATTATGTCTGCAACTTACTCTCAAATGATTAGAAATATATATATATTTAAGAGAAAGAAGAGGATGAAAGAGAGGAAAAGAGAAAATACTAAAGCAAATACGATAAAATAAGGGAATCTAGGTGAAAGTTATAGAGGAATTTTTTGTACTTTTTTTTTGCAACTTTCCTGCATATTTGAAATCATTTCAAAATAAAATGATGCAAAAAGCTGTATGATGTACTTTGAAGCACAGGGTATACTTGTAATTACAATTTTCTGTGAAAGTGGATGCATTTGTTATGCTACATCAAGTTTTGGGTGTTCTGCCCCTTTTGTATTTTTCAAATACTTTATTCACCTATGTTTTGCAACAAAGATAATGTATAATAATTTAATTGCAAAGACATACTTTATAGATTTTCTTCAAAAAATTTTTTTGCCCATAGCCAATTTTAGAAAGCTAGGATAAAAGCTTTCAAATTGTAACAAGCTGAGTGCAGATGTCACATTCTGCCCTTGGTGTTTTCATCATGTTGGATGCCTTGACACTGAACACTAGAAATGCCATTTAAGAAACCTATAAAGATAAATATTATAAGTAGTTACTGGAGATTTCTAGATGAAACTATCATCCATACTTTGCGGATTTAATATACTCCTTAAAATTTAGCATATATCCATAGAAAACTATTCCCAAACTGTTTTTAAGCAGCAGTTTAGGGATACCACTGTGAGAAGAATACAAATTTAATGTCATATTTTAGATTGAAAACCTACTGTAGATGACAGACACTGTAACAAATAATCTAAACACTTCCTAGATAAGGTTTAACCCTTCTTGGAGAGGGCAAGCACACAACAAAAACAAGTAGTGCTCTTTCTCTACTCTCTTAAGTCCCCAAAACCTAAATTACACCCAGAATTAGGTTTAAAAACCCCCAAAACAGACAGTAAAGAAAAATAATAGTGGAGTCAATAGATAACAATATGCCATGTAGGAAAAAATAAACAACTGATTAAGTGGAAAATACATAGTGCAGTTTTGAATCTGCGTCCAATTGCTTACCACTTATGGTAGGACTTCCTTTGTACATAGCTATTCAAGTTGACTTTCCAACAAAGGTGCTATATTCAGAAAAATCTATTCTCACTTAATAGCAGTCAAACAAAGACTTGAGCAGATAACAGCACATAAGGAATTCGGATTACACAAGACCTTACTGGTAATTTTTCTTTATGAACTATCAAGAATTTAACTTAAATATACTTAAAAAGGGAAGTGCAGAGAAAAGACTCACTCCTCTGAACATAAAGTCACCCTTCTTCTGTCCAAAATCACAATTATTTGTACTTCTTATTGGAATAAGTTGCACTGACAGCTTAGAAATGGAAGAGAAAAATGGTCAGAAGGAAGATGTTGCCCGTCTTTTCAGGTAGGTGGTACTTGGCATATTTTTAACAGTTTGGGAGTACTACATGACTATTACAGTAAATCTGGTAAAACGACACAGTTCAGCAACATATGTATTTTAACCTTTAAGCTAAATGGACCTATCTAATTTGCGTATTGGATGTGCAAGACAGCTTTCTAATTCTTAATCTGGGCTACTAAACCTAGAATGCTATCAGATTTTAAAGCTCATTATCACTCTTACAAAAACAGGTATTTCTTGGAAAATGTATAAAAATACTTGGATAAGATACATGTGACTAGAGAGTCACCAAGTTACACAGAACTACAAACACAGCTGAGTGAAATCCCAAAGAGAAATCTTCTGTAGAAAAAAACAAAAAATCTGTCCCCTGACTCTTTGATTTGCACTGTTTGTAGAAGTAGCATTTCCCAGTTTCCCAAATCAAAAAGACAAACTGTTTTAAGAGCTGGAGTTACAGCAGCTGAAAGCCACAGTATGTTTTTCATGGCCTCTTTAACTCTTGAAACAGGTTTATGTTTCAGCTCCTGAGTTGGTTTTCATAAAGGTTTTTGCTTGCTAGGTGGTTCCACCAAAATTCTCACAGATCTGGACTTCTTTAAGCCCAGTAACAAGTCAGTGGGTCATGAGGAGCTTTAAATCTACTATTACAAAATATAGAGCAGCATCTTGTAATGGAAAGCAGATAGTGTATATGAAAAGCAAAAATAAATGTTTAGTAACTTTGTCATTTCACTTAGAGTAATTTAGCTCTGATCGTTGAATACTAATTAGTATAGAAGAACAATTTGAAAAGTCGATTGTAACCAAAAAATTATCTGAGTACTTTAACAAGTCAACTAGATTTGATGTTGGTTTCGTTTTCTTTTTTTTTTTTTTGGATGCAGGAGAAAAGGCTGAAGTATGCAATTTAATTTCTAAGACACTGGAATTTTTTCATCAAAGAAAAAAATGCATGCAAGCTAAGACCTATGCCAAGTTTCAGCCTGAAATCATTATGGCCCTGAAAAAAATGGAGTTTTATAATGGAAATATTGCCAGCTTCTCAATTATAGTGAAACTGGCAGATGTTACTAAAATAAAAATGATTTCATCTTGTAATCAGGCCTGGTTTAAAAATATTAATCAGGTGTTTTGTTTTGTGGGTTTTTTTTGTTTTGTTTTGTTTTTGCTGTTGTTGTTGTTAGCAGTAAAGTCCTTTCTTGTCATTCCTCACATCACTACATTAACAACTGCACACAGCTGCCAGAACACGAAACTCATGTTTTTAAACAATTCTTACCAGCTTTCTTCCAGATCTCCTCTGGCACATATCCAGACGCAGGCCTGTGAAGGAATTCCCGATGCGCGTCTATGAAAAGGATGGGAAGGGGGTGGAGAGAGGAGGAGAGTACTGTAAGCACACTTGTGTCATCGCACAGAGTGAAAGTAAGCAATGCCCATTCTCCTGGCTTCTCTACAAAAACGCAATTTTAAAAGGCTAAACATTTCACTTCTTGAAAATACATAAAAATAGCAAGGCCTGTCATCAGAGCCCAAGGAAAACAGAAGGTCATTGGTCTAAATGCCATGCATGCTCAAAGCCAAAGCAACTTGATTTCATTATACAATATGATGTTTGGGAACACTGTTCTCAGCACTTTCTGACTATGGAGACTTCTATAGATATATTTTGTTAAGGAATATAAATTGTATTTGATAGTTTTCCTTTCATGAGTCAAACTGGTGGTTAAACAATCAAATGTTCAGGTAATGTAATTTCCACAGAGCTCTGATTCTGCCACCTTTCAATGAATAGCAAGCTCCACTCTATGGCTAACCAGTTCTCATACTTAATTCTTAAAAATCTCAGTGACCATTAAAATTTTTCACACAAATTAGATCATATGGATTTGACAGAGGTGAAAGCCAGAAAGACTCATCAGAATGGATTCACAGACATTCTGTTGAGCAAAGAGAATTAGCCCATGCTTTCCAGAAAAGGAAATGAAGTTCCACTTTAAATTAAATGCTGTGCTTACTAGGCTTCTCAAATTTTAAAAGTTTAAGAAAACAACTAATAACTTTGATATAGGAATGCTAACTTCTAAAATATGTTCATGGAATTAACACAAAACATTTTATAGTTCTTACATATGCTCAAAAGTAAACAAAGTGTATACCGTCTTCCATAGCTAAAATATGCATTTCATGTCTTCCATATTGGATTTTCAGTAAAAGCCTCCTTACATAGAAGAGTTCGGTAAGAAAAAAATCATTTTAACTTTTATAAAACTTAATTATTAAACCCATGATAAATTCTGAGGAAAACTGAAATTTTCTCTATGTGTACAGTAAATGTTGAGTAGCATATATTTTTAAATGCTTTATCTAATGGTTATGTTGAAGATCAAGACATTTAGTCCAGTCTCCTATATTTTATGGTGCTACACAATGTCAAAAATAAAGAAAAGCACGATGAGTTTAGCTAAGTATATGTTGTTACATTTGAATGCTTTAAATACATTTGAACGCTTTGAATTCTTGCAGGGCACACAGATTATCAATTGGCAAGAACATTAGATTTTCTCAACTATTCTGAATTAGCAAAAATTTACTACAGCTTGGTGAGGAATATATGGGAACTCTCTATATCATCTTTGCAATTTTTTAATCTAAAATTATTCCAAATATTTAAAAGTTTATTTTCAAAAGTTTACACTGTGATGTCATGACTACTTCATAACAGGATGAACTGGAAATATCTATGCATTCTCCTGTGTATATTCATTTCTATAAAGTAAATGACAAAAATAAAAACGTTTATTCTTAAGGTGAGATAAAACTGCTGCATAAACAACCTAAAAGGAAATGTGATACAGCTAATTAGATTTATCAAGATTATCTTCCTTACCACTATAACTATTTCCAGAAGAAATAAAGTGCAATCAAGTTCATATTTAGCCATGTGACACAGTACAACACAGAGATTTACTTATGACATTAAAAGACAACTTTTAAGGAGAAAAGACTTGGATTTAAGCATAATTTATTGGATAAGAATAAGAACAGATCTGTAAAGTTTGAAGAAAGAAAAAAACGTGACTTCAAAGTAGCAATTTTTTTTCATTTATTGTGTTAAGAAGAGACCTGTAGTTAATAAAAACTTATTTTATTCTTTTTTCTTTTTTTTGAGACGGAGTCATGCTCGTTGCCCAGGCTGGAGTGCAGTGGCACGATCACAGCTCACTGCAACCTCTGCCTCCCGGGTCAAGAGAATCTCCTGCTCAGCCTCCTGAGTAGCTCGGATTACAGGTGCATGCCACCAAGCCCAGCTAACTTGTATATTTTTAGTAGAGATGGGGTTTCACCATGTTGGCCAGGCTGGTCTCAAACTTCTGACGTCAGGTCACCTGACCTCCCAAAGTGCTGGAATTACAGGTGTGAGCCACCATGCCCAGCCTATAAACATTTTTTTTTAAATTAAATAGTCAATCATTATGATAAAGAACAGGAAAGGTAATGTTTAGGTATCCAAAGTCCATGCATGAAAGATGCTAATTACCAGCCCCAGGCAACATAGGCTGAAGAAAGTTAGTTCTAGCACCCAGTGAAGCTAGCTATTGACCATGGAACACTGGGTATGTTAGTTTGTCCATGTCTCAGATGCCTCATCTATAATAAAGTGAGGACAATACTACTATTATTTGAGAGCACTGCTGTGAGGATTGAAGGAAGTACCTCCTATTACATACACATCCTAAACTCCCATTATCTGGTACTTGCTATTATCCTCATTATTATCATTATTATTACTTACTACGTGGTCTAGTAAGAATGGCTATATAATTATTTCCTTTTAAATAACTAAGGTGAAGAGAGTATTTTAAAGTTTATCTTTTCTCTCAATGTTAAAAATCCAAATACCACAAATTTTGAAGACAACAAAGCCATTGAAGAAGTTTGGATTAAGCAATATACACCAAGTAATTTTTTAAACTCCCAGAATCTATGTCACTTGGAAATAGAAAATATTTCTATAGTTCACAATTCACTGCCTTTGTCTTTGGAAGCAAAATCTTCAAATTTCTTAGATGACACTTTCAAAAATTTTACTTGAGCCTCACCCATGAATGTTTATAACACCCAAATGGACTCAAATATTAACGTGCCAGGCTCAATTGACCTTCCACCTTCTATGGGCTGCACAGGTGTCTTGAGGGTACATATACCACACTGGAAAGTTGTGCAATGTTTCACTTTGGCTATACCTTCCTAAATTTCTCACTGACATACTGCCATGTCCACATAGGCCCAAACTTTAACTGACATAGAAACCCAATAGAAATGCTAAAGCCAATTATGCAAAAGTTTTCTTAATGCTAACCTACCTTCTAAAAGACAGTTTTTCAAAATAGCAGAATCTAAAGGGAAATAATTATATAAACGTGTTTTACAATATCCTCTCCAGTTCTAAGTTAGTGTACTTGATAAACATCAGGTCTACCAACAGAAAGAACAGAGTGATTGGTAGTAGGTATACTCCTCAGAAATCTATTTGATACCTTGATAAACACTACTTTAATAGATTCAGAAACCAAATGACTAATACATTTAATATCTCCTCTTCTGATTAAGCAGCAGCAATATCAAAATCTATATAGGGAAAACTGAGTTTGAAAAACAAAACAAGGGACAATTCTCTCCTAGGACTTTACTGTTTTAGAATACTGGCTAATCTAAACACATCTACCTAAAACATCCTAAGATTCTAAGGCTTAGATTCTAAAGAAGCTAATTCTTACCCGTTAACTCTTAAGTACCTATAAAATATCAATTGCTAGAAAAAGGAATCATCGTTCTAAAATGTAGTGGTAGATGCAAAGACAGAAGAACGTCTATGATATGGTCTAAAATGTTAAACGTATATATATATGCAACTACTGAAAGATGAAAACATTATAGAAAAGTCCTTCTAAATTAAGTCTAGCTTGCTTTGGGATGCAAATTGCTTGGGGTGGGGGTGGTGGTGAGAGTGGATGAGGATGAAGGGAGCCTCTTGAAAATAATTCACATCTATGAAGAGAGGAGACCAGGTCAGAGTGACAGAAAATGGTGTAAGAAATGTGAAAGAACAGAAAGAGCAATCTATGATGTATGAAAGAGATGGAAGATGCACTACACTTACGACAGGATGGAGACCATTGGATACTAGATACTGCAAGGGCCGCCATCAATATACATGAAGGGATGAGCTGATAGCCTTTGGAGAAGCAATGTGACCTCATATGACCCAGGACAGCAATGCTCAAAGCTTGGCAGCACCTAGGTATGGCCTTCATCCTGTAGTGGGCAGAATGAGGCTGTGATCATGATAATATCTATTACAAAAACCATCAAAAGAAAGAAAGAGTTAAGTAATTTTATCTTTACAAATGCCACTTGTTTTTAAGGATAATACATTCAGAAATCTTCACACTAGGTTTCAGAAGCCCAAATCCAACCTAGAAGCTAGCAACTGCTTTAGGATTTCCATCTTTTACAACAAACATACTTAATGCTCCAGGAAGTAACCATCTCCTCTTAATTTTAAAAGATGGACATATTTAACTAATAGTCCCATATTTTTAAACCCAATATAGTTAAGTACAGTAGGCATTTGCATTATGAAGTCTGCTGAATGACTGTGAGATTAATTTCATGATGTGATTTAAGGAAATCAATACAAGGGTACAAAACTCCAAACATTTACATGCAAATATACACAGAATAACTTGTTTGTGGTTTTCATATTTTGAGAGTATAGAAGTTGAAATATTTCATTGGCTGGGAGAAATCTATTTTTCCATAGCCTTGTATTACGAATTAGGGTCCCAAAGGTACAACAGATTTACTATATTTAAGACAGGAATCTTTTCTAATCTCTGTGCCTATTAAAGAAGCCACCTGCTTAGAAGTACTTTGTAGATGAAAAAATACTTATGAATCCACTGTAACTTCACAATCTTGAATGCCAAGGAAAAACTTTACTAGTTTCGTTTACCACTATTCTTTAAAGTTCTTTTTGATTTTATTTTTTTAATTTTTTAATTTTATATTTTGAGACAAGGTCTTGCTCTGTTGCCCAGGCTGCGGGGCAGTGGCATAAACATGGCTCACTGTCACTTTGACCTCCTGGGCTCAAGGAATCCTCCCATCTTAGCCTCCTGAGCAACTGGGACCACAGGCATGCACCATCATGCCCAGCTAATTTTTTGATTTTTGGTAGAGATGGGGTCTCACTATGTTTTCCAGGCTGGTCTCAAACTCCTGGACTCAAGGGATCCTCTCACCTCAGTCTCCCAAAGTGCTGGGATTATAGGCATGAGCCACTTCTACTCCCAGCAGAAAGTTCTTTCTGAGAATGCACATCTAAATAACAGCTAAGACATAACACTTCTACTATGTGTCAGGCACTGTCTCATATGTTTTTACCTATTAACTCATTATACAGAAATGCTTATGAAATATATATTACCATCCCCATTTTACACGAGGAAACTGAAGCACAAAGAGATTATGACCTGCCAAAGGCCGCAAAACCAATATGAAGAGGAATGAGTAATTCGAATCTAGAAATTCTACTGAGTTTGTGCTTTCAGCCTTCATGCTAGATTTCCTGAGGATTTAGAGAGCAATGAGAAATTCCATAATTCAATCATATGACAATCATAAAACTTGCCAGCTAGCAGTATTTTAAAATACTAATTCCTCTACCAACCCACTTGGGACAGGGGATGGTATTAATTCAACAAACTCCTGAGTTACTAAGCATTTTTTTTTTTTTTTTTTTTTGAGGCAGTCTCGCTCTGTCCTCCAGGCTGGAGTACAGTGGCACGATCTTGGCTCACTGCAACCTCCTCCTCCAGGGTTCAAGCAATACTCCAGCCTCAGCCTCCCGAGTAGCTGGGACTACAGGGGTGCACCACCATATCTGGCTAATTTTTTTTATTTTTAGCAGAGACGGGGTTTCACCATGTTAGCCAGGATGATCTCGATATCCTGACCTCATGATCTGCCCGCCTCAGCCTCCCCAAGTGCTGGGATTACAGGCGTCAGTCAACACTCCTGGCTCTAAGTTTTTTATAAATGCTAAGCTTGATTTTTCATTACACTTAAACAAACAAAACTTTTTGATATTTCTTTCTCTGGCAAGTACTAAACTCTTAACAAAACAGAGTGAAGGTATTTTTCTAAATTTACTACCACGTCATCACAATGTTCATACATGTTTTAAAAGCACAGGGAAAGTGCATTTATATTTCAGAGTTTATGTCCAGCCCCTGACATTAGCCCTAAACCTATCATTAGAAAAAAATTTTGGCCAGGTACAGTGGATCACGCCTGTAATCCTAGCACTTCGGGAGGCCGAGGTAGGCAGATCCCTTGAGCTCAGGAGTTCAAAACCAGACTGGGCAATACGGCAAAACCCCACCCCTACAAAAAATACAAAAAAATTAGCTGGGTGTGGTGGCGGTCTACCTGTAGTCCCAATTACTTAGGGGGCTGAGGTGGGAGCCCAAAAGGTCAAGGCTGCAGTGAGCCGAGATTATGCCACCACACTCCACCCTGAGCAACAAAGTGAGACCCTGTCTCAAAAAAAAAAAAAAAAAAATTAACCCTAACGATGTGGAAGACTTCTAGAAAACAAAAAGAGCGCACACAGATACAAGACAAACTACAGAAAGATTCTAGAATAGTCAAAAGCCAGTAAAAAGGAAAGTAGTTTAAAAGAAATAAAATGTCAGGAGCCAAGAAAGTGATGTGACAACATTCTGAGAGAAAAAGGAACCAAAGACAAAGAAAGGAAAAAGAGCTACTACGGAGATTCTGACAAGCACTTCGGAAAACATACAAAGTGCTAACCAGCAACTGCCTCTCTATACATATAAAAGTAATTCTACTTCAATGGTCAAATCTGTCAATTCTGATCACATTATCTTGCTCTTCTGTGAAGCATACCATGTAATAAAACTTAAATGTATAAATAAGTCATACTTTGAAAATAGAGACAGCAGTGTTAAAATTTGCTTTCTAATTTTGTTAAGAGTTGGATATTTGGAGTTTTCCCTGGGAAGTAAATGAGTAACAACAGTAAAAATAATAAATATCTATTATTTCAAGAAATCTATTTTATGAAAAGTCCTTCAAGATGTCAACTTGCATTTTATTTAAAGAATAGAAATACCATTATGAATTCAGTGTACACTCAGTGTTAAAAATTGTTTCAGTCAGAGGTTATTCAAAAAAGAGATTTTAATATCTTAGGAAAATACTTTTTTTTTTTTTTTTTTTTTTTGGAGACAGAGTCTTGCCCTGTCGTCTACGCTCGAGTGCAATGGCATGATCTCGGCTCACTGCAACCTCTGCCTCCCAGGTTCAGGTGACTCTCCTGCCTCAGCCTCCCGAGTAGCTGGGATTACAGTCATGCGCCACCATGCCTGGCTAATTTTTTTTTTGTATCTTTAGTAGAGAAGGGGTTTCACCATGTTGGCCAGGCTGGTCTCCAACCCCCGACCTCGTGATCCGTCTGCCTCGGCCTCCCAAAGTGCTTGGATTACAAGTGTGAGCCACTGCGCCCAGCCAGGAAAACTCTTAAAATTCAATTAGTAATAGATTAATCGAGTTATTTTACTAACCCCCTATACTCACTCAATACTACAGATATATTTCAAAAGTGAGAATGGGATTGAGTTTAACAGGTACAACACATCAATCATGAAAGTTACATTCTCCCCTGTGCAGTCCCCAAATATAATTTTAAAATGCTAAGAATGTGTGTATGACTAAACATTCCCAGTGTTTCCAAGTTAGGGATATAAGTAGGGCAATATTTTGAACCAAAGATATCTTCTATAATATATTCTGAAGATCTCATTTGAGACCAGACAGTAGTTTAAGAAGCAAAATAATTAGGCTAAAAGAAATACATACAACTGTGGGATACGGAGATCTAAATGTATATAAAGATATAGACATATCCATAGCTTTATCTGCACACATGCACTCCATTAAACTTCCCAGTCACAGAAAATAGATTTATCAGCCAATAATCTCCAATCCTTTCATTACACACATCAATCCATTCAACTCCAAAGCCTGGAAGAGGGACTTAGAAAGCACTTAATGTAAATGACTGTGGGCCATAATTACAAACCACCTGTCCTCTTATTTACAGCCATAGCTCAGTCCCAGAAAATAGTACACAAGGCTGCAAGAATCAGCTAGTAAGGATGCACAGTGAAAA
Source organism: Pan paniscus (assembly GCF_029289425.2). Taxonomy (NCBI): domain Eukaryota; kingdom Metazoa; phylum Chordata; class Mammalia; order Primates; family Hominidae; genus Pan; species Pan paniscus. The sequence continues at coordinate 109,324,655 of NC_073256.2, forward strand.
AAAACTGTAAAAACACTATTGGATGCTAAAACTTGCACACTGCAGAGTTCTACACAGATTTTCTCTAAAGTTATGATAGTGTCTTAATGGCAACTTAGGATTCTGTGTCAATAAAGAACATAATGTCTTAATGTTGTCTATAAACAAAGAAATTAAATGCTTGTACCCTTTGACTAATACAACCTACAAAAGCTTAAGGCCAAACAAATATCTCAGGTTTAACAAAAATATAAATCCACTGAACATCACTAAAAAATAGTATAGTTTGTATACTTTTAAAAAGGAGTTTCTTTAAACCAAGTTTATTCTTTTGGTTATGTAGCAGGGACAATGAACCTCTCTTCCTGGAGAACATGATATATACCTATATCACCAGAATCTGTGTGTAGTAGTAGTGACTATACACAAAATGGCCCTTGTTCTATGTGCCGATAACTCGCTTAGGTATGAAGTCTGATCAATTTCGGAGATGTTTCTTTTATAGTGGATGGCAGATAATAGCAATCTGGTCAGTTTGGCCGACTGAATTGAGGTAGCTATCCTATGGCTTGAACACTAGCTATTCCTTTGCCTTCTTCCACTAGACCCAAAGGCCCTCAAAGAAAGAAATGAAGACTTTTTCCTTCATTAGAATGCCTAGCACATTGCCTGGCACATAGTAAGCGCTCAATAAATAAGTACTGACTCAATGAATGTGTTCAATAGAATAAGCCAAACTAGATGTTTTAACTCCCTAAGTTTTATTTACTTTAAAGCTCTCAATTTTTGCCTAGACTGGATGGTTACAAATATCCCCTCTGTCCTAAGCAAATCTCTCATGATTAATCAATTTTTGTTCATAATAAGGAAATAAACACAAGATTTTTTTTTTCCACTCTGCTCTAAATAGTTTGGCTTCGACCAATATTGGCTCAAACCAAACGTAATTCTGTTTTCGTTGCTTGCCTTAATGTGACCTGACAAATACAGTTTTGTCTTTAAAATATGCTTCAGAATAATGCTTGTTAGGTAAATTAACTGCCTTAGACTCTTTCATTATTTAATACTTATGATAATAGGCATTCGGCATTCACAGATCAGCAGAAATCTACAAACCTAAGTGCATAGGAAACTACACTGGCTGGGAACAAATTGAAAACAGTAATGTGATCAACAGATAATATACTTCAAGTTTTAAACTTTGGATAATCAGCCATAGTACTAATGAGGCCAAAATTATGAACTTAATCTGCACGTTTTGCAGCATGGACAGTACTCTAACTTGAGTTAGCAGATGGGTATGGGGCCAATGCATAAGATAATATGAGAGAACAAGAATCCACAGAAATCCACCTTCGTAAGTTTACTCAAAAAGTATTCACACGTAATGGGTGGCAATGTCAATGACAAAACCGTATTATTAATTTAGGTAAAAGTTCACAGGCCACACAAAAATTCTTTCAGGTTGAAGATTTCTTTCAACATATATGGGATTATATTCTATCTGTAACCCCAACAATTCCCAAATATCAATAAGAAATAGTTACATACTAACATTCCATTTCTAAGGCACAACTATATTATGAGTCCTATTATAAAACTAGATAAAACTAGAATTAATATAATCATGATTAAGTAATCTAAGTTAAGATCAAATCACAGGAAGAGTGCTACATCTTTATCATTAATTTTAAAATAGCTGTAGGCAAAATATATAGCTTCTAGGTCTCTCTTCCTGGAGGCGGGGGGTTGAGAAAAAAGTTTAAAATATAAATATATATATATGATTCAACTAACAAGATTGTCTTACAGGCTGTTTTCTGAATTAATAATTTGAAACATACATCCCCATGTGCAGTGATAACATTGGTATGCAGTGGCAGAATTCACTAGAGACCTTGACGGAAGTGCCTAAGCCCCAGGCCCACTCCCTGAGATTGTTTTTGCTGTTTTGAGGCATTACGAAGGAGCACAAGTTTTAGTTATGCACATGAAATTCTGGTTCAGTGCTGAAACGCTGCCATCAGCTCAATACACTCACCTGGAAAAGGAATTTAAGTTTTGTGGCTATCTCTGTCTATGCCAATCTGCCCAAATTCCTAACAGATAGACAAGACATATTGGAGGATATGTAAATTGTTTATTGTCTTAAAATTCCTTGCATATCCTTTAATTTTAAAAATAAAAATAAAGTCAGCATTAATAGCATAAGAAATATGTGTTTTCGAGATACTCATCTGAAGAAAAGTTACCTAGTGCAACTGGGTCTGGGTTGACGGGACTCTGCTGCCTAGAGTGGCTGCTGCTACTGCCGCCACCTTTTTTTAAGTCCTCGGCGTCACTGTACCGTCGGATCCAGTAATTCAATTCTTCCCGGTCTGCTTCTTGACATCGCCTTAGTACGGTGAGAGATCGCCTTGTTTTTTCTACCATGTCCATTATGCAGTTTAACAGCTATTTGGGAAAGGGGAGAATAGGGAAGAGCATATAAATCATCACAATTAAAGATTTTGCTGAGTAGTGAAACAAACCATTTCAGGACAATGAAGGAAGCAATTTTATCCCTGAAGGTTTCAGTCTAGTATTTTCTATGACTAGATTTGAAATTCAGAGCCAATAGATGGAAAATTCAATGGGAATGAGAAGATAGGTGTTATGAACACGAGTCAGAAGGGAAATTTCACCTGAAGGCATTATAGCCAGTAAATCCACCTCTCCAAATACTAATCCCATTACTTTATAAATTAAATGACCTTTTCACAATAAAACAGTAGCCCACCGATCTGGCTTTGAGAATTCCTTTCCAAGATCTAAACATTTCTCTCAAGTGACTTTCATATCAATTTAGAAATCAAATCCTATATTCTACTTCAGATATTCTCGCTCATTTTTTTTTTCAAGGATAGCAGGAAAAACAATGCCTTCAAAGGATCACGAAGCTTTTATTTTATCACATAACCTCACTCCAGTTGTTTTCCAAACATTTTTTAATCCCAAATGATTACTGATGTCTTACATGGTCAAGATGTTTCCACTCTTCTGCCCATTCTCTGTCTGTTAGTCTGTGATCAATCATTTCTTCTTGACGTGTGCCATGCAACCCTACAAAAATAGAGAAGGCTGAATAACCCTAAAGCATTCAGTACACAACCCATAAACACACAGACTCATAGCAAGGACTATGTGGGCAAACACGATGTAAAAATACATTTGATTTTGGATGGAGACATGAGTCATATTTAGATTCAGAATTACCTAACAGATTCCTCAGAGAATGATAAAATACTAGAACTAGAAGGAATTTTAGAGGTCATCTGGTCAGAAGCCTTTATTTTACACATAAGGAGACAGTTAAGTGACACCAACTCCACAACTAGTTATCCATGCAACACTCTGTAAGTAAAAATATATTCTAACTCTTAATAAATACAAGAAACCACAAGTAGACATTAAGTGGTTTTTAAAGCATTGCTGTCCTGCATTAAAAATAAAGACGGCATAAGTCATTTTACATAGGAAGGGTTATGCTTTCCCAAAACAAGCATGGTAAATTTTTCCACGTCAGCCTTGTATAAATGAATACAATCCTAATACATATACCTCCGTGATAAAATTAGACCATGAAGAAAAGGCTTGTATAATATGGAGCTACATATACTCAGTTTACCAAAAATTAAAAAATAAAAGTAAATTGGATATTCTTCATAAAAAAATTAATATACCAGATATAATTTGACAAATATCATAAATCCAAGTGAACCAACTGAAAATCCTAATTTGAAGTCCATGAACAAGTAATACATAAGTGTTTACCAAGTGAGCACCAATATTAATTAATTTAAGCGGTTAGCTAGGATGCTCATTAAAATAGGAAGTAAATGTGTCTCACTAAAAAGAGAGGCTGAAAGGCTCCGAACAGAGAAATCTGGAAACGTGTTATTCCTCTTACATATTCACTTTATATTCTACTGTATAGGAAAAGCCCCTGGGCTGTGGCATTATTTTGCATTTTAAATGATCAAAACTATTATTTTTGGTTACCAATTTTCAAAATGTTACTCTGAACAGCAAATAGAGTTTCTTATAGTTTGGTTTCTAGATAACTGGGCTACCTCTCTGTGGAACTTATGTATAAAGTTTCTTATAGTTTGGGTTTCTAGATAACTGGGCTATCTCTCTGTGGAACTTATGTAAGAATTAAATGACCATAGGAGTTATAAGACACTGAATTTTACTTTTTGTGAGATTTAAGTGGTTAGAAATCCCTTTTTTTTTTTTTAGCTGATTTACACAAATAAAGATGAGTCACATGACTGTTCAGCCAACCACATAAAACGATTTCATTTACAACTGATGGAAGTGAACAAATTTATGATAGCCCCTTCTCAGACTAAATAAAAAGCTAAATATAAGACGCTTTGTACCATTCCTGTCCAATTAGAACATATTCTGAGATATATTTTAAAAGTTAAAATTGTCAATGCCACCTATTGGTAAAAAAGTAAAAGTGCAAATATGTTTTATTAATTTGCATAATATAAAGACATTGGGAAAGAATAGTATTTAGCTACTGCTCTGTTGTGATTATTTCAAGTTGAAATGTTTGCAAATATGTAATTTTTGTTAACTTATTTGTTGCCTGGGTTTTAGAGAAAAACCACTACTGTTAAAATTAGTCACCATACAAAACAACCAGAAAGTGATAAGGATATAAATGTGACAGTGACTTTCATGTTAGAGGCATCTGAATATTTGCCTTTAAGGACAAGAATTCCAGAGGTCTCAAAAGCTTGAAAAATTCAGCAGAAGAAATCAATAATGACACAAGCTGTAATGCCTGGAGTAATATTAATGAGCAACAGGATATCTGTGGTGGTGGGATTTCAGCATTTATGAAACAGTACTAAGCTTCATCTCATTTTTAAAAAAATACTAAGTGCATTAGAAACATGTTTGAGCTCAAGTACTTGGTGAAAAAATGTAAGATTCATTTGCTGCTTTTGAACTTTGAAAGTCATTTGTTAGATATAATCAAATCTTTAAAAATAAAAAATAAATCAAGATTTTATGTTTATTAATTTCTCTATTTAAGATACTTAAATATTCAGCAGCACACAATTTTTATTTATAGTCATAATACCAGAGGGATGTACCGGGGGAAATAGCTCATAATCATTAAATAGCTCATAATCACATTTTCATTTGTGGGAAATTTGACACTAATGTTGAGTCTCAACTGATTATTTTGTTTTAGAATATTTTAACTAACTAGGATAAAACTCTAAGCTTACTTATAAACTAATGCTGCTAAGAAGTTACTTTACTGAAGGATTCTCGTGAGTATATGTCCCTACACATAATAGGCATTTATAAATCGTACCAGACTAAGTATATCTTTATGACAATTTTTATATTCTCAAAATGGCAGCCTGATGTAACACCATAATTTGTTGCTCATACATCAAGATTTTATTTTACATTAACACACACTAAACTCTGCCAGACTTTAGGGATGGTTTAGTAGCTGCACATATTTATAGAGATTAGCACTATTAGTTTTATAAGCTAATATAATTAAAAGGTAAGGAACATGGTCTGAAGAAAATCACATAAAACCAATGGATACAGATATAATTCATAAAGGGATATTTTATATTACTTGATGAAAACATAATCATTGCACATAAGTGTAATTACTTCCTTGCTGATTACTGTATAGTGCACTGGAACTAATATTTCACAAAATAGCACCTGCTGCCTAAGAAACAGGCCATTTGCTAACACATCTACAAAATGGGATCCCTTGAACTGGTCTCACCGTGACCTGATGACTCCACTGCTATTTAAAAACATGCAATCATGGTTTCAGTCCTTAAGCCATAAATAAGTGGTAAGGCTTTGTGTAGAAGGGAGTTGTTATCACATTTGATTTTGGGGTTAAAATATCAATCCAGATCAAGAAAGAGCACAACCACCTTTGAAAGCTCTTCAGAAATGGTACCTGCGAGAACATTAGACAGATTGGCTATTAAGAAAGCACAAATTATATGCTTAGCCATTTGTCTGACACACTATATAAATGTAGAAATTACTGTTGTGGAGAACCAGAACTACTAATTTACTGTCTTACAACCAAAGCCTCAATCGCCCCTTCTCTCACCCTGACTCTCTTTCTGCTTTCTAAACATTTGGGGAGTTGGGTGTAGAAAGGTAAAAAAGGCCCTACACGTGGAGCCCCTGTTTGCTAGCAATGTAGTTGGAAATTGAATGTAAACTTCTATATATTAGGCTCTCTCTGCCTGTGGCAAAAAAAACAAACAAAAAAACAACCGCCATCACTGTAATCAAGTAGTGAATATCTGGCTGGCTGCATTCCCCAGAATTCTGTATCCTCAGCTCCACTTTCTGGTTTTCTACTTGCATTTCATCCCTTGCTCTTTCCAGTGTCCAGGTCACTAAGTCGTCCTCATCAGGAAAGTTTGCCAGCAATTAGTTACAAGGTAGAGATTAAGTCCTGTTAGTGGGTGATGTGGACACAGGAGATGGAAAAAGAAGAGGAGACTGACTATTGCTCTCAGTGAGACTCATCACTAATTAGGAATTGAAGACAACCCAGTAACAGTGTACTTACTGATAACCCTCTGATACACTATCATCTCCACCACTGAACCACTGATCATGTGTTTAAAAACTTACCTTGTTCATCTTCTCTCTCATTTTTCATGGTAGACATTTGTTCTATAGAAGGCAATGTCTTCAAAATGCTTTACTACTTTTTTTTTTTTTTTTTTTTTCCTGAGACAGGGTCTTGCTCTGCCACCCAGGCTGAGGTGCAGTGTGTGGGGTGCAGTGGCATGATCTCATCTAACTGTAACCTCTGCTTCCTGGGCTCAAGCGATCCTCCTGCCTCAGCCCCACAGGTAGCTGGGGCTAGAGGCATGCACCACCATGCCCGGCTAATTTTTGTACTTTTAGTAGAGACGGGATTTTGCCATAGTGCCCAGGCTGGTCTCAAACTTCTGAGCTCAAACTCATCTATCTGCGTCAGCCTCCCAAAGTGCTGGGATTATAGGCGTGAGCCACTGCACCCAGACAAAATGCTTCACTTCTAATAGTTTTACGCAAAGAAGGAATGAACACAGGGAAATAGAACACATATTTGCCCAAATTCACTTCTTCTTCAGTATTCTGATCCTTGACCCCAAACTGTCAATATTAACTTTAATCACTGGCATTTTCAAGTAAAAAAAAGTACCAAATCATTCCTTGGGAAACAACTGTTAAGCCACAGATAGCATGCCATATCACACTTTGGAAATATGGAATATCATGGAGCCTCAAAAAAATCAAAATAAACGTAGAGACTATCTGAAACAAAAGATACAACACAAGAAAATCAAGTGATTTTTAAAAATATTTCTGGCAGGCAGACTGCATATGAAGTCTCATGTTAAAAGAGAATTCAAGCTAAAAATTTATTTTGCATTTGTTACCAACACAACAATTGAGGGTCTTGTATTAATCTAGATGCCCTCCTCCAAAGAAATTTAGTGTACTGTCTTAAAGAATACAAGTGATTAGGAGAGAGAAAGTACAGCTGTTAAAAGTCTATTAATACCAATCAAGTTTTTTTCATAAAGGAGACAATATAAAGCAAGATATGAGAATCTTCATCCCTATCACAGATTTCAAGCCTCAAGTTCAGTTCAGAAATAATGGTGCAAGTTTTCAAGCACCCAATCCCGTAAGAAGTGAACAGATCCTTCAGTCTTACCCATAGGTCTGTTTCTGTCCCTGAGGTCCCTGTGGCTGGGGTGTCGATAGGAGTCCCTGTAGTGGTGGGCAATGGCCATATCATCCAAACGGTAATGCTGAGGTGGAGGTGGGGTAGGGTGAGGCAGGCCATTGGGCTGGTAGGATAAGCCGTTATTTGGACTGTACCGCTGGCCTGGGCTAATAGTGCATGGTCGCTTGCTTGGATGTTCTGAGTGCAAAGGCTCTCTGTCAAAGCCATTTTCTTTGGTTCTAAAGGGGGAAAAAACAAGAGTTTGTTTCATCATCTATTCAGAAACCAGCACAGTTCAGTCACTCATATTTGAGCTTGGAATAAAAACAGAATATTTTTTATTGGCCAGAAACCTTCTAAACTCAGCTTCCCAGAAAACATACGGAAATTCACTGAGACCTGTGTCGAGACCTAAACGATCACAAGCCTGCAGACAGGAAAAAATCCTTCACTTCTCATCAAATTAGCAAATATCTTTTCAGTTGAAGCTCATGTGGTTAAGTCACAAACAAGAGGAAACTCAAGACTCCTGTAGATAACATTTTCATTCAAAAAACAGTGCTTGATTTCTAACAAGTTACCCTAAGACCGACTGTATTTGATGAAGATTCATCAAGGTAAAACATCACCATTCTCTTGATGAACACTTAAGGTACACCTATTCCACTTGGTATCTGACTTCTGTGTCAGAGAATATCTAAGAACTGTGTTGTCCAATACAGTAGCTACATGTGGTTGTTTAACTTAAAATGTAAGTTACTTAAAATTAAATAAAGCTTAAAATTCAGTTCTTCAGTATCAGTAGCCACATTTCATGTGCTCAACAGGTACACTTGGCCAGTGGCTTCAGTAGTGGACTGCACAGATACATAACATTTCCATCATCACAGAAAGTTCTATAGGAAAGTAAGGATCAAACTGAGCAAATACCGTATGCAATGCAATGTCTGGGACCCTGACATTATCTTGAGTCACCAAGGTAATCAATCAGCAGTCATACAGAGCTAGCCTGGCCTAGAAGGAAGATCTAGGTCAACCCTCTTATTTTAAAGTTGAGGAAACACATACCCAGAGAGCTAATGTATCCTGTCTGGGGTTATCAGGTCACATGGCAGGACGGGAACACCCTGACGACACACCATCAGGTGATGCACAGAACTCTAAACTTGGCTTTCAGAAGGAATGCATTCTATAAATAAGACCTGATAACTAGTCACGATTCCTTGATTCTCAAATAAAAGTAGGAGTAAAGCACTAATTTCTGGCTGTATATATTTCTACTGCATAGAGACTAGCCCCTAATATATTCAATAAGATAGAAACAAACCATATTCAAATTTGACTGTAATCACTGCTCCCAAACTTACTTTTTACTTACAAGACCAGCACTCTTATCTTTAGACAGGTGGTAACATCTATTTTCCCAGGGACATTTTCTCATAAGAATTCTACCAGTTCACAGTGGCTGCAGACATCTACATGCCTTCTTTATTTTAGATAGTAAAACAACAGCATAGAGGCATTTCTTCTACTTTCCCGGCATCTAGTGATGGCATCCAGTCTTTGTCTGATAACACTAGAGCAATTCAGGTGGAAACTGAATCAACAACAGAGATAATCAGGGGCAACAGGATTCTACAATGAACCATCCTTTATGACCCTTTAGGGTGGGCCCCCCAGTGACAATTCATACACACCAGGTTGAGAAGAATAAAGGACTTAGAGACAGAAGGTATAGGCATAGAAAGAACTGAGGGTAAATCTTCAGAGTTTTATGTTAAAGAACATGCCCACTACATACTAAGAAGGATGCACTATTATGGAGCGGGCAGGGGACCCTTAGGACTCAGCCGTGTGACCTCCAGTTACTTAACTTTCTGGCTTCAGTATTCTGCTCAGTAAAATGGGACTGATAGGAAACAACATTTGTAAAAACAAATTAAGAGGCAATCTAATTTATACTTTACCCTATCTCAGGCTTTTTTCCCCCCAGCTCCTCAATAACAGAAGCTGTAAACTATTACAGAAAGAAAATAAATGTCCTTTAAAAACTCTACATGAGGCCAGGTGCAGTGACTCACACCTGTAATCCCAGCACTTTGCAAGGCCAAGGCGGGAGGATCACCTGAGGTCAGGAATTCGAGACTAGCCTGGCCAACACTGTGAAACCTCGCCTCTACTAAATATACAAAAAGCAGCCGGGTGTAGTGGTGCATGCCTGTAGTCTCAGTTGCTCGGGAAGCTGAGGCAGGAGAATCACTTGAACCCCAGAGGCGGAAGATGCAGTGAGCCGAGATTGTGCCACTGCACTACAGCCTAGGCAACAAACTCAAAACTCTTTCTTAAAACAACAGCAACAACAACAACAAAAAACTGAGGGTAAATCTGCAGAGCTTAATACTCTTAATACTAAGAGGGATGCACTATTCTGAATAGACTGGCCAATATTGGAAATGATGGCAAAGCATGGCCCCCAAGGGAGTGGTGGCCAGGAGTCCTAATGCTGCTCCCTTCAAAGTATGTGTCTACACTAAAACATACTGACTCCTTACATATTGATCATTGATATCAGACTAAAATATCCAATGTAGCTCAGACATTACCTAATTGCATTGCTTTAAAATAATTTTTAAAAGTAAACTGAAACATTCTAGATACTGATTTATCTTCTAAGAATATACCCATGTGATTCTAATCTGTATTTGCATATCCCACAAATTTCTAAAAAATACACTTCAATATTCAATGCATATTATCAGCATAAATCAGCTGGAAAATACTGAAGACTATTAATGGCTATGAACGTAATGCTAACACAGCACCTACCTTACTGGCATTGTGGTGTAGTGGAAAGAGCACTGGACTGGGAATCAAGAGACCTGAGATCTAGTCCTGGCTCTTCCATGACTAGCTGTGTGACCTTGGTCAAGTCACTTAACCTCTCTGGACCTCAGTTTATTCATCTGTAAAATGAAAGGGTTGGACTAGATCAGTGGTTTTCAAACTGTGCCACCTGAGGTGCTGAAGGTAGGCAATGAAGAACTTTTCCCCAAAACAATCAAGATTCTCAAGATTTAAAGTGCCAGAGGAACCCACTTCTTATTATTTGTTTCAATCACTGGGGTTCCACCTAAGATTTCATTTTTAAAGGAAAAAGTCTGCGGCTAAAATCAAGTTTGAAAACCACTGGACTAGATGATTTCTGCAGCCCTTCTAGTCTGCAAACTCTGCAATTCAAGTATTCTATATTTACAACTAAATGCCATAGTTATGCAGATCAAAACACACAGTGCTGATAGTCCTCTGGCCAAACCATAAGTATCTAAGGCAACCACCTTAGCCAAGTTCTCCATTCCTTGGTTTGAACAATTTATTATTTATACCTTATTTTTTGTGCAAAAATTAGAAAATATCCTCTTATCTTAGGGCAGCCCCTGCAGAATTTCTAAATAATGAAACATCTTTGACTGATTTGGGTCAAACCACCCCAACTTACTAGTTTTCTCTCTCCTTGATCAATGAAGGCAAAAACAACAACATTGGAGTAATTTTTATAATTTTTAAATGGTTAGATACACAACTTATCTTCATCCTTAGATAAACCCTTTGTTCAGTGCTATTACTTCAATGACCCAATTAAATGGGAGGTAAAAAGCATTTTTGTTTTTTTCTAAAGCAAGGGCAGTAATGTCCTAAAAGGCAGACTAGGGCCTAAGTCTGTTCTCTCACTTCAATCAGGTCTTACTGTCCTATCCTGGGGCCCATCATCCTGCTAGCTACTGAAATAATAAAAGCTCATCACCTCATAAGGATAGTTTACATTCTAACAGTTGTGAAACATTAACACTTGCAGGGGTGTAGTGACTAATACCTGTAGTCCTGGCACTTTGGAAGGCTCAGGAGGAAGGACTGTTTGAGCCCAAGAGTTTAAGACCAGCCTGGGCAACACAGTGAGACCCTGTCTCTACAAAAATCAAAAAGTTGGCTGGACATGGTGACATACACCCGTAGTTCTAGCTACTCCGGAAGCTGGGGCAGGAGGATCACTTGAGCCCAAGAGATTGAGGCTGCAGTGAGCCATGATCACACCACTGCACTCCAGCCTGAGCAACAGAGTGAGACCCTGTCTCAAAAAAAAGGGGAAAAAAAGAAAACACAAAAACTTTCACTGTCCACAAAAATAAAGCTATGAAGGATCTCTCTGGTGCTTCCTCAAATTACTAATGTCTACTTACAAGGCCAGTTCTATTCAAAGCATGTATGTTCAGAAGGGTAACTCAAACAATTAATTGCCATTTGTCTGTCTGCTTCTTAGAAATGCCTACAACTACCTATATCTCATTTGCTCGGTTGAACTCCATATTTGCATTCTTCATTGCCCTTTTCAGTGTATCAGGCAAAATTAGCAAAGACTTTTCATTGTCCCATACCAGTATACCCTTGAAATAACTCAAATTCTAGTAGAAATCTGAAGTGAGAGGTAACTGAGTTATGTCTTAAGGATTTCTGAAAGTTTTATTTTATTTGTTTTTTATTTTTTTTATTTTTATTTTTACTTTTTTTGAGACAGAGTCTCGCTCTGTCGCCCAGCCTGGAGTGCAGTGGTGCAATCTTGGCTCACTGCAAGCTCCACCTCCTGGGTTCACACCATTCTCCTGCCTCAGCCTCCTGAGTAGCTGGGACTACAGGCGCCCGCCACCACGCCCGGCTAATTTTTTGTATTTTTAGTAGAGAACGGGGTTTCACCCTGTTAGCCAGGATGGTCTCGATATCCTGACTTCGCGATCCGCCCGTCTCGGCATCCCAAAGTGCTGGGATTACAGGCGTGAGCCACAGCGCCTGGCTTATTTGTTTTTTAAGTCTACCTGAGGATGTTATATCTCCTTACCAGGAGACATTTTCCTCAACACAATCTAACCACTTCAACATTTAGATCCCAATCACTTCTCTCTCGAGGTTTAATGTTCTGAGCTCAGGGGATCCTTAGGACTCAGCCGTGTGATCTCCAGTTACTTAACTTTCTGGCTTCAGTATTCTGCTCAGTGAAATGGGACTAACAAATTAAGAGACAACCTAATTTATACTTTACCCTATCTCAGGCTCTTTTTTTTTTCCAGCTCCTCAATAACAGAAACTGTAAACTATTAGGAAAAGAAAATAAATGTCCTTTAAAAACTACATGAGGCTGGGCGCAGTGGCTCATGTCTGTAATCTCAGCACTTTGGGAGGGTGAGGTAGGTGGATCACTTGAGGTCAGGAGCTTGAGACCAGCCTGGCCGACATGGTGAAACCCCGTCTCAACTAAGAAAAAAAAAACAAAAAATTAGCCAGGCGTGGTGGAGCATGCCTGTAGTCCCAGCTACTCTGAAGGCTGAAGCAGAAGAATCACTTGAACCTGAGGCACAGAGGTTGCAACGAACCAAGATCGCGCCACTGCACTCCAGCCTAGGTGACAGAGCGAGACTCCATCTCAAGGAAAAAATAAAAATAAATAAAAACAAAAACTCTACATGAAATATTTTTAAGATGATGATTAGCTAGTGTGTGCTGGTAATCCCTTAGTAACATTTATATAAAACAGTGTATAACATTCAAGGAAACGGGGAAGTATGAAAAAAATCCATCATAAAATCATGACATAAGTAGAACAAGAGGACAAATCTACATGGCAGAAGCGGGTGTAAGTTTTTTTCTCTACATTAACATTTTTTTTAATGTGAGGAACTACCACTATAAATATTGTTTTAGGGGAAGGCAAATTGGTAGAGCACAATAAACCTAAGAAAGAAGAAACTTAATTTCTAATATTCATCCTGTCATTTATTTATTTAAATAAATTATGTGCCTTACACACTCACTTATCTGAGTTTCGACAGACATTTCACGAGTCCAAACTGGCCTCATTTCTCTTTTGCTTTCTGTACCATCTTCTACCTAGTCACCCGAGTAGAAACTTGAAGTCACTCTACAACTTTCTTTTCCAAATCCAAGTCCTGTTGCTGATCTCAAGCATCTCTATACGGGTCCCTCCTTCTTGCCCCAGGATACCTTTATCTTGGCCCTTGTCACACCATGGTCCCACTTTGCCAGTATCCCCCAGAGCCACAGGCCCCCAGATTTGTTTGCTGTTTGTCTCCACAGCCCAGCCAAGTCCCATCCCTAGACTGTAGCTCCTTGAAAAATGAGTAGGAGTGAGACACTGGGTCTAAAATTCTTTTAAGACCAGGCATTGAAGACTTACTTTATTTTATTCTTATATTTTAGAAGTCTGTATCTAAATCTTAGGAAGGTAGTTCTATTAAATGCAGACCAAAGACATTAATAACATCAAACACATCTTCCTTTCCTTTTCTAACACGTGCAGTTTGTTAAGATTGCCATAGAATGACTAGACATTGAATCAAGGGGGGGAAAATCACGCTCATCATCATTATTTTTAAAACATAATTCAGCAAAAGGTCTCTTCAGGAATTGTTAGGAAAGAGGTGACTTTAGATATGAATTTCACATAACACACTTTTATTGGTATTGAATAAGGTATTGAAACAAAATACATTACAAATTCCCCAGCGTCCTTAAAAAGAAAATCAAACCTAATTTTTCATGACAACCTGCAGTGGTTTCTCTGTTTTGCTATCACTCTAGAGGGAGGGGGACATTTACATGATGAAGAACAGAGAGCTGAATGCCACAGGACCATCATTATTGGGCCAGGTGGAGAGAAGCACCTTTAATCTCTCCATTGCTAAACAACCACCTAGGAGTGAGAACTTTCTGAGCAGTGTGCTAATACCTTTAGAAGTAAATAAGAGGCAGATGGATACTTGCCACTCCAGACACACAAACGTGATGCCAAGACCTTCAAGGATTGCAATATGCAGGTTGGGGGAGCCATCTGAGCCTTCCCTCCAGCAGTGAGAAGGTGGAATGCTTCCGTCACGTGTCTGAAGCTGACCATCTGCTCAACAGTTAGGCTGTTACTGGCTGTTTCCCTTGCCTTTTCTAATCTCTCCCACTGCTGAAGCATTCAATTTTTGCTGCTCCTGCTGTTTGGAACTCTGCTTTCTTATTCGAATCTGTCACCTGTATGTTTCTATTGGAGCCCTCCAGTTTTTTCTGGTCAGTGAACCAATCACAGCATTTGGTTCCTGGGCTGTCTGTGGCTGTTTTTATTGTATTTCAGAGATGCATTGTTTAACTAAACAAAAAAATAAAGATGCCTGGAAGAGAGACCATTTAATACACTACTAAAAATGACTGCATTAAGTTTAATTTGAATTATTTGTTCAATAGTGGTTTTTGTTCTGTTTGTAGTGTTTTGCTTTGTTTTAGGTCCCCAGTATGTGTAATGCACTATCCTGCACTTCAGTGGCAGTACAAAGATGAGAGAAACATGGTCCCTCAACCTTCCATAAGATTATTATTTAAGGCAGACTTTAATTCTTTACCATTAAAATGATTTAATTGGAGCTACAAGACTTCTATACTTTCATACAGGACATGTATAGAGAAGGTACCATTAAAAACAGAACAAATGTGGTATGTGAGAGCAGAATGAGAGATTACTCCAGAATGTATACTCATAAGGACAGAGGTTTTGGAGTCACATAGAGATGGCTTCAAATTGTGGCTCTGCTATTTGCTGGCCATATAAACTCAAGAGGCTTAATCCTCTAAGAGCCTCAGTGTTTCTGCCTGCAAAATGGGAAATGATTATCTCAAAGCTATGGAGAGAACTATAGGAAAGAATCTAAGAAAAGAACCTAACATGAATTTGGCATTCAATAAGTTAATCAAAGCATTTTGTTTTCAAGCAGGGGCATTCAGAGGCTGATGATACAGAATCACGGCTATGAGAGCATGGGCATTTGAGTCTGAGAACCCAGGGTTAGAATCCCATTAGGGCTTCTGACAAGCCATGTGACTTCACACACATTATTTGCCCTTCTTGAATCTATGTCATAGGACTGCGAGGAAAGAAGTGCTATATGTTAGTCTGTCAATTATTTAGCACAGGGCCCAGCATATCTGAAGTGTTCAGTAAATAGTAACCATTATTATATTATTTATAATTGGGAAGCTTTCATTCAAATAGTAGATACTGAGTTAGGCCATGAGGTATTAATAGAATTATGGCATATAACAACTAGGAAAGACAGCAGAAACCATCAGCTGGAATAGAGACTAAGGCGTGAGGAGTATGCAGTAAAGTTAGACCCTAACAAAGCAGCAAGAAATCAGGCTAACAAGTTAAAGTTGAAGCTGGAATGTGGAAAGAACAAAATGCCCCGTACAACTGTGTTATCTTTAACATATAAATGTAATTTTGTGGCTGGGCACAGTGGCTCATGCCTGTAATCCCAGCACTTTGGGAGGCCGAGATGGGTGGATCACCTGAGGTCAGGAGTTTGAGACCAGCCTGGCCAACATGGTGAAACCCCGTCTCTAATAAAAATACAAAAAATTAGCCGGGCATGGTGGCAGGCATCTGATACCTCTCTACTTGGGAGGCTGCGACAGGAGAATCGCTTGAACCCAGGAGGTGGAGGTTGCAGTGAGCCCAGATCACTCACTCCAGCCTGGGCAACAAGGGCGAAACTTCGTCTCAAAAAAAATAAATAAATAAAAATAAATAAATGTAATTTTGTGCTATTTCACTGAAAGGCCTCCCAATTGATGTGATTAATATTTTTAAAAATCACTCCTTGCAACTGTGGAATACATAATAGATGCAACACAAGCTAGAATAAATAAATGTGACATAAAATCCCTACATTTTTTTCATAGAAAACCGAATGCAGGTTATACAAATTTAATTCTTATTTGCACAACTGACCCTACAATTCCTTGTAAAGTGTATCTATTTTTTCTTTTAGAAAGATAAAAATAGTGAAATCTCCTTCATTTTACAGAAACAAAAAAATGGACCTATTCAGTTTAGTTGGTGTGTACTGTCATAACAAATCTCACAAATACAACCAACATGATTTCAAAATGATTGCCTTTGATCCTCCAACCTTCAGCATTTTCTAACTGACTCATTAAGCCAGGAACACAGGCTAGCTGTGGCTCTTCTGTCGTTAAAAATATATATAAAACCTCAGAATGTTATACTATGGCATCTACCCACTTGAGCAACTATAGAAAATAAATGAGGGAAAGTAAGGTGAAAAAAGAGAAGCTTAAGTCTTAGTTGAGTTTCCTTATTTAAATTCTGCACATTAAAACATATTTTATGCAACTGGAAGATTTCAAGTATGCAAATATGCTTGTTTCTCCACTAAGAAGCTTTGCAACATTAGGCAAGTTCTTTGGGCCTTAGTTTGTGCAAGAATAAAGAGATGGGGGCCAGCTGGGTGTGGTGGTGCATACCTGTAGTCCTAGCTACTCAGGAGCCTGAGGCAGCAGGTTCACATGGGCCCAGGAGTTTAAGACCAGCCTGGACAACATAGCGAGACACTGTCTTAAAAAAAAAATACAGATAACATCCCATGAGCAAATCCATAAATTTAAAATATGTGTGATTTTTTTGTTTTGGTATGAAATGTAAAAAGGCAGGTGTGGTGGCTCATGCCTATAATCCCAACACTTTGGGAGGCCAAGGTGGGAGGATCACATGAGCCCAGGAGTTTGAGACCAGCTTGGGCAACATTGCAGACCATGGCTAAGGAAAAAAAACATAAAAAGAATGGGGCCTGGTGTATCTATAAGATCCCTCCCAGCTGACAAATTACATAACTCTAAAGTTCAACCAATTATTTTTAGAGAATAATGTTTAATTCTTGGGGGAGGAGGAAATACATATTAATCCAACTACATGGCCTTTGTATTGAAAGTTTAGAAGCGTTAAACTGAGAGTAATGTAAAGCATAATTACATTAAAATAATGGCATGTAAGAAGGGGATTAATACTTAACATCCATCATTTGAGATAGTAGGGGGAACAAAATGGGAAACAAAACAACCATGTTACCCACACAAAAGCAAAGATTATTTGGTTTGATTTCTTAAGCAAGAAAAATCCTATATCAGAAAAGTAGCATAACAGGTGAGAACACAATACTGAAGGCAAATTAGATCGAAAAGCTGTGATATCAAAGCTCTGAGAAAAGAAAGACAGCAATGATAATCATCCTAACACAATTATTTTCTTTAAATCTTAATAATTTTAATCCATTCTGCAGTCTCAAAGAAAGAAAGCATTATCTAACAGTTCTTTTCCCTCCTCCTACACAAAAGTGCTTGTGTCTTTACGAGTCACCACGGTGAGCAGTTTTAAAGAGGGCTCTTAGCTTCTACTCTCTATCTGTAAGAGTGTTCATTTTGTTTACATGGCTCCAAAACAAACGATCACATGCCTTTCTTCAGCATCTCCCACCACAGAATGGTAAAAGAATAAATGTTTACTATAAATGACGTTTACATATTAACAAAGAATAGAAATCAGAATTTTCTACTTACTTTCCCTAATATTTTAGGAAAGAAATAACATAATTTTATAATAAAAATTGTCTTTTTCTACTTTGGGTTCTACAATATTCTCTCACAGACCTACAAAATCAGTAACACTTGTTCAGAGACACTCCCCAGAGCTACATTTAAAAGAAAGTAGAAAACATTTCACTGTTCCATACAGGAACAAAAAAAAAAAAAAAAAAAAAAAACAATTTCATAGACTTCCCTAGAGTACTCATTTCTCTGTAAATAACAATAATGTTTAAAGAAAAAAAACATAACCAGTGACAATCATATTTAAGGACAAGAAGAAAGTTAAATTTGCCAAAACCCATCCCTGAAACACATGATGACTGTTTAGTACATTAACTCAGCAATCGTCACAGAATTTAAGCTCCCAAAGTTGTAAACAAAATATAGAGCGCTCTTTTGTTCATGACATGTCATGAACAAATTACCAAAATGTGTTTTCTCCTCAGGTGTCAGTTTTTCCCTCTTTTAGTGACTGATGGCTCCCAGTGTTATTACAGAAACAGATTGATCTTTTTAATGAGCCAGTTTAATAGACTCCAAAATCTCACCGTGGCTGCTCATCCATGTCAGACCATATGCACCAACAAAACATTCAGTAAAACAAAAAAAGCTCTGCTGTCAGACAGCTCCATACTCTATAAAATTTCATATAGTAGATCTGGATATACAGATAAATAACCAGAGAAGAGGAAAATGCATATGCAAACAAGATGCAGAAAATATATGCAAAAAGAAAAAATACTGTAGAGGCCCATATTTTCTTGGCTCTGATCAAATTCCCACAAGACACAAATGTATTTACACAACATATTCTCATTACCCTTCCTCCTAACTCTAAGGAAACCCATTTGCCATCTTTGAGATATAATGTATATTTCAGTGCCCCATTTCATAAAGAATGTTCCATCCAAAGATTAACCATGTGAACTCTGACTCTGGCAACCATCCATGAAAAACCAAAGGGAAAATCAGACCAAAGACTCTTTTTAGGAGAGTTCTACCTGACTGAATGCATACACTGATGCATGCACAGCGACGGAGCATCAAAACAAGAATGCTGAGCCTCTGTGGAATTTAAGATGAAGTTTTCATATCAGTGTTAACATACTGCCCAGCACTTACCTTAAGACTGTGCAAGGATAGTCAAAAGTCACAATACATTCAAATATAAAATACTGGGAAAGAGCTGGTGGGAAAATAGCTGGAAATACAGAGAAATGAATGAAACAGATTTTCATATTCCCTGTTATGGTTATTTAGCAGTTCAGAATGCCAGAGTAAGTTGTGTCCATTTTCAATTTTGCCTGCAGGATCATCTCTACATTTATCTTAGCTATCTAAATCTTTCCCTGTTACACTCTCCTCCACCCCAACAACCCTAAATAAATTTCCTTCTTCCAATTTTCCATCGAGTCTCTCCTTCATTCTTTTATCATGGAGCTAAAATATCTCAGTATTTGTATGTCATACTCATTTTCTGCAGGGTAAATCGGTTCAGGTCAAACAGGAATGCACATGTAAATCATCTATCGTTGAGCCACCTTTTGGTTTTCAGCATCATGTGGACATGCCACTCAGGCATCAGGATTAAGCAGTTCCCTTTAAAAGCTAAAGCACTAAGTGCTCTATTTTACTCTTAAATGTGACCAACAAAATATGATTTGCAAGAATAAGAAAGTAGCTCTGTTTGTAGGTCATATATGAAGGTAGGCCTACAATACGTCAAAAGGGGACTAATATTTAACTGTTTGCTTTAGGAATTTTAAACTATTAAGAGGTTCTATGCCAAGAGGAACAAAATTACAGAGATTGTAGCATAAAAACTGCTTAACAGAGGATTATGTAATAACAGTATGTAAACTGGCTGGCTTTTAAATAACATTCTGATTTGCAAAGCAGCTAATACATTTAAGGATAGCTAAGTCGGTGACAAATAGATGTCTCTGAGCAGCTCCAAAGATCTTAAGCTCCTATGAATGTGGAACATAACTGTGTCAGGGTGTTAACCTCTCAAAGGCTGTTATACCCATGCCTGATGAAATGCAGCAAAAGAGAACAGATAAGCAGAGAAAGAAAGCAAAGTATATGCTAAATAAGTTTTTGAATATAGTTTCATTGTAAAATTCTCCATATTTCAAAAATACTACGCAAAATGATGCTAATAAGACTTTGCATTCCTATATCAGAAGATAATTATAGATGAGGATGAGGTATTCATAAAAATTATTTTACTACGGTAAATGGGAAATTTCATGTGTATGCTTTATTCAACAATTACTCTGTAGGGTTTAATGGAGAAGTGGTTTTTACATTTCTTAGAATTCTCAGTTATGAGAGCACAGTATCTGATAGAACAGTATCTAACAAGTAAAATTTTCAGCAAAAATACCATCTATTGTCTCTACTGTATAACTCTTATCTTCACTCAGTTCATCTAGTGTCCCAGAAGTTTTCTCTTAGTTCATATACAAACCAAAACAAATAACTACTGTACTGTGTTAAGAAATACATACAGACAAGCTTCCAAACCATCACATTTTAAGGAAACTAGGAACAGCCAATTTCAGAATATTGAAGTAAAATATGTGGTTGGGTTAAATTACATAATGAATGAGAATTTTAATATTGATGTGCATCTAAGAGCCATCAGTGGTACTTGGCAAATCAGAAAAATCATTCGTCTTCACCATTTAGCTTTAATACTACAAGCAGAAAAGATTAACCTACACAAAAGACAAACTGTCCCAGGACAGAGATTCAAAACTCTGTAAAATCCCAGGCCAGAGCCAGATTCTCAAGATGGCCACAATGGCTTATTGCTATTGTGCAAGAATGACATAGGCCGGCGGTTTAATTGTGACATGAAATGTTTCCTCATGCCACAGGTATGAGAAAAAGGTCATGGTTCATCCAGGCTCCTCCTCCCTCTCACCTGTCTGGAGTTCGCCTCTTCCCGTTTTCGTTCACATCGAGAAGCAGCTCTGAGGAGTCAACAGGTGAGGTGGTGCTGGCATCCAGAAGCAGCTGTTCATGCTGGGCGAGGTACTGGGCAGGGTTCTGTTTGGCCAGTCTTGCGCAGTGGAGGAGCTCACGCTGCAGCAGGGGCAAGTTGGCCTGCAAGGGAACGACAGGAATGAGAGGACAGACTGAAAGTTTTCTTCTGTCCTGTTGACTTACTCTGCTTTTCGAACACTGGAGAAGAGTATGCAATGCAGCTACATCACAGGTCAAATGCATGCCATGGGCTGGAACCACAGGCACAATTCTCAGCACTGGGCTACCACGTGCGCAGATTGCCCTAAGTGTGAGGTGACTGACCCTTGTACATCACTTTACCTCTATTTCTTCACTGATAACATTGCAAGTGGCACATTATTTTTAGGGTCCCTTTATACTTGAATGTATGTTCTACGGTATGTGAGAACCTAGCTCCAATCGTAAGAACTTTTGTTCTCCACAGGGAAGATAGAGGGTATACAAAATATATACACAGTCCAATTAATTTCAGAATAGTTTCCCTGACACACTCAATTTTGTATCTGGTGACTTACAAAGGTCAAGCAGGCTAATCCCAGAAAACATCTTTTGTCAAGTACTAACTTAATGAAAATACACTTAAAAATATAGACATGAACATAGAGATTATTTTCCATAGTCATCAAGTTCAGACAATAGTTAAGTAATGGCCTGGGTATAGTCACATATCCCAGATGGAATTAATGCATAAAGCAGTATATTCTAGTAGTCTACAACAGTAAACTGCCTTCTTTGTATCAGTCTTATTCTAAGGAATGAATACACACACACACACACACACACACACACACACACACACACACACATTTCTTCTAATGTTAGAAGAAACCCTGTATACTGGTCACTCTTCCTCCTCAGCTAGGTCATCACCTTGAATAAAGAACGGGCTGGTTGATAGGCTGATCGGTAATTCTGGCAATTTCAAATGTAATAAGAGAGAAAGAGGCAATTTCACACATAGTAAAGGCATTAAAATGAAAACCTAAGAAGGCATTTTACTCTGAACTTACTTTGACATTATAAATCCAGATTGTCATTGCCTTCTCTTTCTCTTATTTTTATTATTGTTTGGGGAGGGGCAGTAAGGGAGAGGAAAGGAGAAGATACTGGGAAGAGTGAACAGCACTCATCCCCAATCACACTTAATTCCAGGAAAGATCAATCACATAAATCTCTTTGCAACTTGAAGATTTCATTTGTAGGAACCAGGTGCCATGTACAACGATTAACCCATCAGGTAGAAAAGCATTTCTGAATACAGGAGAGGTCCCAGCTGCCTCAATTTTTGGGCCCAACAGCCTTAAAAATAGCCTTCTAGAGAATCATGGACAGGAACTACGGCTGGCTACTTGTACCTCAAAATCATTTTTTTTTTTTCCTTCAGTGCTCTTTATTTCTTTATGTAGAGCCAAGTTTCTGGCCTATATCATTTTCCTTTACTCTGAAGAACTCCTTTTAACTTTTTTTTTTTTTTTTTTGAGTTCCAGGATACAGGTGCAGAGTGTGGAGGTTTGTTACATAAGTAGATGTGTGCCATGGTCGTTTGTTGCACCTATC